>NW_027362195.1:10000-25000 GCF_039654945.1 Dendrobates tinctorius | reverse complement strand
CATCGTCGTCGGCATCGCGCAGGGGCGTACCTGCGGGGTTCCGGGAGGGCGTCGGGCCGACCCTCGGGGCAGGGGGAGCCCACAGCGGAGCACGGGGGGCGTCGGAAGAGCAGCTCGCTGTACGGTGCAGAGCCCGAAGCAGAAGGCGTCTGGAATACACCCCTTGCACGGGTAGGGGCAAGGTGACTGGCCTGCGAAGACACCGCGGCCGCCCTGCCGCGCGACCCGACGCTCCTTGGGCGACACACAGAGTCGCTGGGGAGCGGAGCCGGGGCGTGGGGGGCCTTTGCGGCGCCACCGTCTGGCTTAGACCTGCCTCAATCGCGGGGGCGTCGGAAGAGCAGCTCGCTGTACGGTGCAGAGCCCGAAGCAGAAGGCGTCTGGAATACACCCCTTGCACGGGTAGGGGCAAGGTGACTGGCCTGCGAAGACACCGCGGCCGCCCTGCCGCGCGACCCGACGCTCCTTGGGCGACACACAGAGTCGCTGGGGAGCGGGGCCGGGGCGTGGGGGGCCTTTGCGGCGCCACCGTCTGGCTTAGACCTGCCTCAATCGCGGGGGGTCCTCGACCGACCAGCGGACAGGCGCGAGGATTGGGAGAGGGGGTTTGGCCGTCGGGGTCCGCCGCGGCTCCGGCACAAGCCCCAGCGACTCAGAGGTCGCGCGGGGCGTAGTCGGCCTGGCCGTATCGGCGTCGCCCTCCAGCGTAGTCCCTACACCCGGCTCTTGCCCGTCCTCAAAGGGATGCCCAAGCGGCTTTTCCTCCCAGGGCTGTTCCCCTGCCTGGCGGGAACACGGGGGGTGCGCAGGGCAGCGTTCTGCCGTACTCCCTTCACCTCTCGCCCCATTCAAATCGCTCCCTTCTCCATCTTCCCCTCGCTCGGGGGGCGTTCGCTCTCTCGCTCTCCCTCTCCCTTCCGAGCCACCTCGGAGGACGACGTACGAGGAGCGGAAGGCGATGGCGAGTCGGGTGGGGGCACACCGCGCAGTGAGAACCCCCCCTCGCCTGCCTCCACAGCTCTGTCATCCCCCCCACTAACGTAGGGGCTCGGGAAAGACTAGTGGCGCGGAGCTCGGCAGCGGCGTGGAAACGCCACCCACCGCCGCCGCTCTCGCTGGTGCCCGCCGCGGAGGCCGCCCTTCGGGCGATGCGTGGCACGGACCTCCACGGGCAGGGCTGCGCATCTGGAACTTCGAAAAGGGCCGCCCTTGCTAACACTGTGCTTCCCCACGCGGGGAGCGATTCGGACGGCTGGCCCCCACACCGGGGTGGGTGGGCGCCCCGCCGTTCGCCCGCGTGGGTCGTCAGACCACTGTTCATCGTTCGGTGCGATTCAAACTTCCCACAGCTCGGCCGCCTCCGTCCTCGAACGGGAGGTGACGGCCGGCGTGCGCGCCCAAAGATAGGTGGTGGAAGCCCGGGGGTACAGGAGGAAGGACACCGCTCACCGTAAACCGACGCGAGCTCCAAAGCCCGGGTCGAGCGAGCAGCACCACCTCCCCACCCGGGAGCGCCGTGCCAGATCGATCGGAGGATAAGACCGCTCTGAGAGGACGTGGACGAGAGGGGCGTCCGCCTTCCGGAGCCCCCCCTTTCGGACGAGGACTCCGGATTTGCCCCCCGAAAGCCATCACCTCCAGAGAACCAGGGACCGCCGAGGGAGGGTCTGGTCAGGCTTGGGTACCCCAGCATTGCCTCTCTCGCTTGGGATGCGCGATCGGCAAAAGTCCCTCTCGGAGCTGTGGAAGTTCGGTCTCAGCCGGAGTGCGCAACTTCCAGACGAGAGGGACCACATGCCAAGTCGCCTACCCGAGTCGGGGAACCAGAGAAACAACTGCTTTCTATCGGGGTAGAGAGACGACACTCTCTCAAGTACATTCTGCCAGAGGTGCGCATTCCTATGTATTTGCATTGCGGGACAACGTCCCCACTTTAAGGGGACGAAGTCGGAACTGTACCCGGCCTCAAGTCACTGTAGGGCGGATGCGGCACCTAGAAAATTCCTCATTCCGGTTCTTTTTCACTTAGTCGTTTTTTTTGGCAAGAATGTACCCCAGGATGGCCAAAAAGCCAAAGCCAGGGACTGAGAACCATCGAGCATGCTCTGAGGGGACATAGTCAGAGGGGGCGTCCGCCTTCCAGAGCCCTCCTTCCCACGAGGACTCCAGATTTGCCCCCCCTGACAACAGCCATCGCCTCCAGAGAACCAGGGACCACCGAGGGAGGGTCTGGTCGAAGCTCAGGTACCCAGGATAGCTTCTCCGGCTTGGGCATGGACCGCCAGACAAAGCCGCGGACCGTGAACCATCCAGCCTGCTCTGAGGGGACATAGTCAGAGGGGGCGTCCGCCTTCCAGAGCCCTCCTTCCCACGAGGACTCCAGATTTGCCCCCCTGACAGCCATCACCTCCAGAGAACCAGGGACCGCCGAGGGAGGGTCTGGTCAAAGCTCATGTACCCCAGGACAGCTTCTCCGGCTTGGGCACAGACCACCAGACAAAGCCGCGGACCATGAACCATCCAGCCGGCTCTGAGGGGACATGGTCAGAAGGGGCGTCCGCCTTCTAGAGCCCAAACTCGGCCACGGACTCCAGATTTGCCCCCCTGAATGCCATCACCCTTCAGAAGACCAGGGACCACCGAGGGAGGGTCTGGTCAGGCTCAGGTACCCCAGGATCGCCTCTCTCACTTGGGACGCACGACCAGCAAAAGTCCCTCCTGGAGCCGTGGAAGTTCAGTCTCGGCCGTATTTTGCAACTTCCACGACAAGAGGGACCACCTTCTAAGTCGCCTACCCGAGCCAGAGAACCATAGGAACAACCGCCATACATCGGGGTAGAGAGAGCCCACTCTCTCCTATATTCTCCCGCAGGTGCGCATTACTATGTATTTGCATTGCGGGACAATGTACTTCAATGAGCGGGACAAAGTCGGAAATGTATCCGACCTCCTGGAACTGTGCGGCTGCTACAGCAGTCAGAAATTCCCCATTCCGGTTCTTTTTCACTTGGATTTTTTTTTTTGCAATTTTTTGCCTAAAACGTATTCCTCCAACATGTACTAGCTCATGACACTTGAAATTTTTGAGCCAATTGATAATAACAGCTTTTTAGAGCTCAAAAACAAAAAAAATTTGAGCGAACAAAAAATGTTCGAAAATGACCTCAGCTCCTGGAACTGTTTTCGGTACACCTCCAGAGAGGCTCCCCTGCCTGGAAGTCTGTCACTGCTCAGCTTGAAATTTTTCTAAGTCCCAAAATTCGGTTTTTCATCCAAAATTCAACTTTCTGCCCAGGATCCACAAACTTTAAACCCAGTTGGGGGACCCTCCCTGGGGGCCCTACAACATACTGAAGCCCCCCTGTGGTGGAAGTAGGGGAAATTACTTATTTTTACACAAAATCACAAAATTCCATTTTTTGTTCGCAAAACACTTTTTTGTCCTCAAGAAACTTTTTTGTCCTCAAAACACTTTTTTGTCCTCGAGAAACTTTTTTGTCCTCAAGAAACTTTTTTGTCCTCAAAACACTTTTTTGTCCTCAAAACTCAATTTCTTCCATAATTCGACTTTCCCCCCAAAAACCACACATTCTACCCTCATGGGAGGCACTCTCCCTCGGGTCCCCTCAACATATTGACGCCCCAGAGCGGTGGGAGAAGGGGAAATCTGATTTTTGCACAAAAATCCAAAAAACGCACTAAGTCCAAAAATCCTGAAAATTTTTCTAAGTCCCAACGGTACTTTCTGAAAAGTGTACCCAGGCTCCTGGAAGCCTCCTGGGTACACCTCCCGAGGCGCCCCCTTCCTGGAAGTCTGACACATCTCGAAATTTTTCTAAGTCCCAAAAAATGGTTTTTGCTCCATAATTCGACTTTCCCCCCAAAAGTCACACATTCTACCCTCATGGGAGGCACTCTCCCTCGGGTCCCCACATCATATTGACGCCCCAGAGCGGTGGGAGAAGGGGAAATCTGATTTTTGCGCAAAAATCCAAAAAACGCACTAAGTCCAAAAATCCTGAAAATTTTTCTAAGTCCCAACGGTACTTTCTGAAAAGTGTACCCAGGCTCCTGGAAGCCTCCTGGGTACACCTCCCGAGGCGCCCCCTTCCTGGAAGTCTGACACATCTCGAAATTTTTCTAAGTCCCAAAAAATGGTTTTTGCTCCATAATTCGACTTTCCCCCCAAAAGTCACACATTCTACCCTCATGGGAGGCACTCTCCCTCGGGTCCCCACATCATATTGACGCCCCAGAGCGGTGGGAGAAGGGGAAATCTGATTTTTGCACAAAAATCCAAAAAACGCACTAAGTCCAAAAATCCTGAAAATTTTTCTAAGTCCCAACGGTACTTTCTGAAAAGTGTACCCAGGCTCCTGGAAGCCTCCTGGGTACACCTCCCGAGGCGCCCCCTTCCTGGAAGTCTGACACATCTCGAAATTTTTCTAAGTCCCAAAAAATGGTTTTTGCTCCATAATTCGACTTTCCCCCCAAAAGTCACACATTCTACCCTCATGGGAGGCACTCTCCCTCGGGTCCCCACATCATATTGACGCCCCAGAGCGGTGGGAGAAGGGGAAATCTGATTTTTGCGCAAAAATCCAAAAAACGCACTAAGTCCAAAAATCCTGAAAATTTTTCTAAGTCCCAACGGTACTTTCTGAAAAGTGTACCCAGGCTCCTGGAAGCCTCCTGGGTACACCTCCCGAGGCGCCCCCTTCCTGGAAGTCTGACACATCTCGAAATTTTTCTAAGTCCCAAAAAATGGTTTTTGCTCCATAATTCGACTTTCCCCCCAAAAGTCACACATTCTACCCTCATGGGAGGCACTCTCCCTCGGGTCCCCACATCATATTGACGCCCCAGAGCGGTGGGAGAAGGGGAAATCTGATTTTTGCACAAAAATCCAAAAAACGCACTAAGTCCAAAAATCCTGAAAATTTTTCTAAGTCCCAACGGTACTTTCTGAAAAGTGTACCCAGGCTCCTGGAAGCCTCCTGGGTACACCTCCCGAGGCGCCCCCTTCCTGGAAGTCTGACACATCTCGAAATTTTTCTAAGTCCCAAAAAATGGTTTTTGCTCCATAATTCGACTTTCCCCCCAAAAGTCACACATTCTACCCTCATGGGAGGCACTCTCCCTCGGGTCCCCACATCATATTGACGCCCCAGAGCGGTGGGAGAAGGGGAAATCTGATTTTTGCACAAAAATCCAAAAAACGCACTAAGTCCAAAAATCCTGAAAATTTTTCTAAGTCCCAACGGTACTTTCTGAAAAGTGTACCCAGGCTCCTGGAAGCCTCCTGGGTACACCTCCCGAGGCGCCCCCTTCCTGGAAGTCTGACACATCTCGAAATTTTTCTAAGTCCCAAAAAATGGTTTTTGCTCCATAATTCGACTTTCCCCCCAAAAGTCACACATTCTACCCTCATGGGAGGCACTCTCCCTCGGGTCCCCACATCATATTGACGCCCCAGAGCGGTGGGAGAAGGGGAAATCTGATTTTTGCACAAAAATCCAAAAAACGCACTAAGTCCAAAAATCCTGAAAATTTTTCTAAGTCCCAACGGTACTTTCTGAAAAGTGTACCCAGGCTCCTGGAAGCCTCCTGGGTACACCTCCCGAGGCGCCCCCTTCCTGGAAGTCTGACACATCTCGAAATTTTTCTAAGTCCCAAAAAATGGTTTTTGCTCCATAATTCGACTTTCCCCCCAAAAGTCACACATTCTACCCTCATGGGAGGCACTCTCCCTCGGGTCCCCACATCATATTGACGCCCCAGAGCGGTGGGAGAAGGGGAAATCTGATTTTTGCACAAAAATCCAAAAAACGCACTAAGTCCAAAAATCCTGAAAATTTTTCTAAGTCCCAACGGTACTTTCTGAAAAGTGTACCCAGGCTCCTGGAAGCCTCCTGGGTACACCTCCCGAGACGCTCCCCTTCCTGGAAGTCTGTCACATCTCGAAATTTTTCTAAGTCCCAAAATTCGGTTTTTTCACCCAAAATTCAACCTTCCGCCCAGGATCCAGAAATTTCACCCCCAGTTTGGGGCCTCATTTGGGACACTCTCAGACATATATTTCACTCTCTGACTTCCAGCCACCGCTTTCAGGGCGAATATTAAGCCCACCAACCGACCGCTACAGGACGAATATTAAGCCCACCAACCGACCGCTACAGGACGAATATTAAGCCCACCAACCGACCGCTACAGGACGAATATTAAGCCCGCCAACCGACCATTAAGCCCCCTTCCGAATCTACTCAGGGTGGGTCTGAGCTGGGGGTCGGGAGTTCACAGCCCGGCCGCGGCCAAAGTGATCCACCTCGGTCATAGTTGTCCCGCCCAAAGGAACAGTCGTTTTGTTTCAGCCGGGCGCGGCCTACATTTGTCTATCTACCGACACCAAGATCTCCATTTTCGCCTTCTGGAGATCCCGCACCCAAGCAGGAGGATTCGTGGCTCCAGTAACCCAGGAATGTGCACCCGACTCGGGCAGCCAACCAGAAAGAGTCCCCCTAGGAGACGTGGACCAAACGGTAGGGGGAACTCCTAGCTGGAGGGCTACCCACGGGGCTGGCATGCACAAAACACGGCCTACATCTGTCCATCTGCCGCCACCAAGATCTCCATTGTCGCCTTCTGGAGATCCAGCACCCAAGCAGAAGGCTTCGTGGCTCAAGTAACCCAGGAATGTGCACCCGACTCGGGCAGCCAACCAGAAAGAGTCCCCCCTAGGAGACGCGGACCAAACGGTAAGGGGAACTCCTAGCTGGAGGGCTACCCACGGGGCTGGCATGCACAAAACACGGCCTACATCTGTCCGTCTGCCGCCACCAAGATCTCCATTGTCGCCTTCTGGAGGATCCAGCACCCAAGCAGAAGGATTCGTGGCTTGAGTAACCCAGGAATGTGCACCCGACTCGGGCAGCCAACCAGAAAGAGTCCCCCTAGGAGACGCGGACCAAACGGTAGGGGGAACTCCTAGCTGGAGGGCTACCCACGGGGCTGGCATGCACAAAACACGGCCTACATCTGTCCGTCTGCCGCCACCAAGATCTCCATTGTCGCCTTCTGGAGGATCCAGCACCCAAGCAGAAGGATTCGTGGATTGAGTAACCCAGGAATGTGCACCCGACTCGGGCAGCCAACCAGAAAGAGTCCCCCCTAGGAGACGCGGACCAAACGGTAGGGGGAACTCCTAGCTGGAGGGCTACCCACGGGGCTGGCATGCACAAAACACGGCCTACATCTGTCCGTCTGCCGCCACCAAGATCTCCATTGTCGCCTTCTGGAGGATCCAGCACCCAAGCAGAAGGATTCGTGGATTGAGTAACCCAGGAATGTGCACCCGACTCGGGCAGCCAACCAGAAAGAGTCCCCCTAGGAGACGCGGACCAAACGGTAAGGGGAACTCCTAGCTGGAGGGCTACCCACGGGGCTGGCATGCACAAAACACGGCCTACATCTGTCGCCACCAAGATCTCCATTGTCGCCTTCTGGAGATCCAGCACCCAAGCGGGCGTGTTCTTTACGAAAAACGGACCACCTGGAAGTCTGTCACAGGTAAAACATTTTCTAAGTCCACAGAATACATATCACTTCCCAGCCATGACAGGGTTCGAACCCGGGTCGTCAGACTCTTGGCAAGCGTAAAAGCAAGCGCTTACTGCTTTTGCCACCATGAGTTGATAGTGAAAGACGGAGCCAGTCGGAATGTCTTCCATGAAAGCGACGCATGCTCGTCAGCGGTGTAGGCGCCATCCCTGTGGTTGAGTCTACCTCAGGGGTGCTGTATATGTGATCATGACGGATGTATCCAGGGAGGGATCGTTACAGAAACGATATGGATGATCCTCAACCGTATAGGCGCCACCGCTTGGGATGTGTCAACCGCCGTGATGCCACGGAAGTGATCATGACAGACGGCTCGAAGCGGAGATCTTTGCCCCAGCACTATTGGTGCTCGGCATCCGTAGAGGCGTCAACCATGTGGCTGGTTCACCCCCCGTGATGAGGTATGCGGATTTCCGGCAAGTTATTTCCGATCACCTCCGCTGGCGTCTTTCACGTGTGGCTGACTCACACCCCGAGGTGCGCACGGGTTACCGGACTGTTATGCTGGACACTTCAAAATGGAGCGGTGAGTAGAAGACATTCGTCCACCACATATAGACATATGACATACGTGCAGGGAAGGTGACCGGTTCTATTGCTTGTATCCCCGCAGTCACCCCCGGACTCCACTTACATGTCCCGTATGCCACAGAGCAACGAAATACCTTTCCACACATCTTAGGAGGACATGTCTGAGGACCCAGAGTGATTCTGATATAAAAGCTGCCCTTGCATCAGCCAAGTTTCAGCTCAAATGCATTGCCGAAAGAGGTACAACTATCCGCTTCAATGACCTCAAGCCTCTCCAGTCCTTGGAGGAGACTGTATCCTTCTTAGAAGGTCGCGGATTTTTAATAGCCAACAAGCCTAGGTTTGAGCATCAAATCCCGCCACTGATCTCTGAAGAGCCCGCTCAGGTACCACCAGCCATTTTGGAGCTCTGCCCAGGCACTATGCCCCTGACGGAGCTAGATTCGGATGAGATCGATATCCCTTTGCTTTTACGGCCTGCAGAAAGCCCCCTGCCCCTGGCAGAGCCAGATGCATCGGATGAGGCTTCACTTTTACAGCCTGTGGAAAGTTTTCAAGAAAGCCCTCGCTCAGAGACTGCCCACACAGGGGCCTGTTCTGACCCCATGGAAGATGAGGAGGTCACTGACGGTAGCGATTTAAGAATTCAGAAAAGGCAGTGGAAGGACAAAAATCGCACCGCTACAAAGATGGCCGGCTTGTATAAGCGACACTCAATGAACGACGCTATGTTCAAAGGTTTCCGCTCATACCTAACCATTACACACGGGGTGCCAAACTGCCAACAGGAGGTCTCAAATGTTTCCAGGTTCCTCTTCTTTGTGAACCCGAGAAGAGTAACCCTGGAGTACCTACTGAAGCCAAATAAAATCAATGAATTTTTTGAAAAACTCGGAAACCTCCAGCTATCGAAACAGACCTCCCTCAGAATGCTGAAGCATATACGGAGATTCACTGTCTATCAGATGAGGGCCACGGGACTGAGAATAGAAAAGCCAGAACTCTACAAGGCCTGTGAGGTATTCATGAATCACACTGAGGACCTACAGAAGACATTGTACAAGGGCGCCTGCAAGGAGTCTGTTAGTAAGCGGTACACACCCTTCAAAGTATCGCATATGCGGCTTGATTTTTGCCATGTATGTTCAATAATTCCTCTTATTTTTCCCCAGGTACGATCTACTGAGGAAGCCGCTAAAATCGCCCGTGGACTGCCAGATTATTCTGGAGGAGGCAAGGCCAACTTTTCTAGCCAGCATAGCCTCTGTGGAAGAGGGCGGATCAAATGAAGAACGCCGGGAAATTGCACTCTACCTCCAGGCCCTGCTGGTTCTGAAAAATCTCCAGAGACCAGGTGTCATCCGTAACATGACGGTAAGTAGTCAGACCCTGTGGGTCAGCGGTCTCCCATGCACCAGTTCAATAACTTTCCACATCAGGTTTCAGAGTGGACCGAGAGGATCCATCACGTGTACCACGACAGACAGATGACAGTTGTCGGTGTGAAGACTCACAAATGTTCCACCACTCAGGTCGCAGTGTTCGTACTTTCAGAGGAAGAAGAATCGGTAAGGGACTCAACCAGTCAGGGAGCCCAGGCAACACCACTCCACATGGGGAGCAAACCCCTCTCTTTTTCCTTTTTCAGTGGTTCAAAGTGTATGCAGAACATGTCCGACCTGTCTATACCGCTGGCCGAAGGAAGGTCACTAATTTCTTTGTGACGTGTACGGGGAAGGCCATAGCAAATCCATCCGTGGGCCTCAGGCAATACCATTCGAGGTAAGACGGCCACGAGCCGAATGATGCATGGGCATGTGTAGAAACAGGTACTGACATTATGATTTCCTCCATAGCTACAACCTCCCGAACATCACTAGCCACCTAGTGCGACGGGTATGTGAAACCTGGACAACTTCACAATACACGGACTGTGAAAAGCGACTGTTTGCACGGTACTTGGCACATACAAATGACATGGCTGAGAGAGTGTACCGGGAGAAGACTCTGACAGATATGTGTCATGCCCACGAGCTGGTGGTAAATGCAGGAAAGAAGGATGAAGCCGACAATCAGTCACCAGTGATGCCTTCAAGCAGTGCATCAGAGAATGAGCAGGGAGGCAGTATGGAAATCGATCCGGAGGGTAACAAATCATACTACCTAAGAACCATCAAGCCTGCTCTGAGGTGACATAGGCAGAAAGGGCGTCCACCTACCAGAGTCCCCCTTCCCACAAGGACTCCAGATTTGCCCCCACTGACATCCATCACCTCCAGAGAACCAGGGACCACCGAGGGAGGGTCTGGTCAAGCTCAGGTACCCCATGATCACTTCTCATGCTTGGGCATGGACCACCAGCCATTGCCGGGGACTGAGAACCATCGAGCCTGCTCTGAGGGGACATAGGCAGAAGGGGCGTCCGCCTACCAGAGTCCCCCTTCCCATAAGGACTCCAGATTTGCCCCCACTTACATCCATCACCTCCAGAGAACCAGGGACCACCGAGGGAGGGTCTGGTCAAGCTCAGGTACCCCATGATCACTTCTCATGCTTGGGCATGGACCACCAGCCATTGCCGGGGACTGAGAACCATCGAGCCTGCTCTGAGGGGACATAGGCAGAAGGGGCGTCCGCCTACCAGAGTCCCCCTTCCCATAAGGACTCCAGATTTGCCCCCACTTACATCCATCACCTCCAGAGAACCAGGGACCACCGAGGGAGGGTCTGGTCAAGCTCAGGTACCCCATGATCACTTCTCATGCTTGGGCATGGACCACCAGCCATTGCCGGGGACTGAGAACCATCGAGCCTGCTCTGAGGGGACATAGGCAGAAGGGGCGTCCGCCTTCCAGAGCCCAAGCTCGGCTATGGACTCCAGATTTGCCCCCCTGACAGCGATCACCTCCAGAGAACCAGGGACCACCGAGGGAGGGTCTGGTCAAGCTCAGGTACCCCATGATCACTTCTCATGCTTGGGCATGGACCACCAGCCAATGCCAGGGACTGAGAACCATCGAGCCTGCTCTGAGGGGACATAGGCAGAAGGGGCGTCCGCCTACCAGAGTCCCCCTTCCCATAAGGACTCCAGATTTGCCCCCACTGACATCCATCACCTCCAGAGAACCAGGGACCACCGAGTGAGGGTCTGGTCAAGCTCAGGTACCCCATGATCACTTCTCATGCTTGGGCATGGACCACCAGCCAATGCCGGGGACTGAGAACCATCGAGCCTGCTCTGAGGGGACATAGGCAGAAGGGGCGTCCGCCTACCAGAGTCCCCCTTCCCACAAGGACTCCAGATTTGCCCCCACTGACATCCATCACCTCCAGAGAACCAGGGACCACCGAGGGAGGGTCTGGTCAAGCTCAGGTACCCCATGATCACTTCTCATGCTTGGGCATGGACCACCAGCCATTGCCGGGGACTGAGAACCATCGAGCCTGCTCTGAGGGGACATAGGCAGAAGGGGCGTCCGCCTTCCAGAGCCCAAGCTCGGCTATGGACTCCAGATTTGCCCCCCTGACAGCGATCACCTCCAGAGAACCAGGGACCACCGAGGGAGGGTCTGGTCAAGCTCAGGTACCCCATGATCACTTCTCATGCTTGGGCATGGACCACCAGCCAATGCCAGGGACTGAGAACCATCGAGCCTGCTCTGAGGGGACATAGGCAGAAGGGGCGTCCGCCTACCAGAGTCCCCCTTCCCATAAGGACTCCAGATTTGCCCCCACTGACATCCATCACCTCCAGAGAACCAGGGACCACCGAGGGAGGGTCTTGTCAAGCTCAGGTACCCCAGGATCGCTTCTCATGCTTGGGCATGGACCACCAGCCAATGCCGGGGACTGAGAACCATCGAGCCTGCTCTGAGGGGACATAGGCAGAAGGGGCGTCCGCCTTCCAGAGCCCAAGCTCGGCTATGGACTCCAGATTTGCCCCCCTGACAGCGATCACCCTTCAGAGGACCAGGGACCACCGGGGAGGGTCTGGTCAGGCTCAGGTACCCCGAGATTGCTTCTCTCACTTGGGACTCACGACCAGCAAAAGTCCCTCCTGGAGCTGTGGAAGTTCAGTCTCGGCCGTATTTTGCAACTTCCACAACAAGAGGGACCACCTTCTAAAGTCGCCTACCCGAGCCGGAGAACCAGAGAAACAATCGCCATCCATCGGGGTAGAGAGAGCACTCTCTCCTGTATTCTGCCGCAGGTGCGCATTCCTATGTATATGCATTGCGGGACAACGTCCCCACTTTAAGGGGATGAAGTCAGAACTGTACCCGGCCTCCAGTCACTGTAGGGCGGATGCGGCACCCAGAAAATTCCTCATTCCGGTTCTTTTTCACTTAGTCGTTTTTTTTTTTGCAAGAATGTACCCCAGGGATGGCCCACAAGCCAAAGCCAGGGACTGAGAACCATCGAGCACGCTCTGAGGGGACATAGTCAGAGGGGGCGTCCGCCTTCCAGAGCCCTCCTTCCCACGAGGACTCCAGATTTGCCCCCCTGACGACAGCCATCGCCTCCAGAGAACCAGGGACCACCGAGGGAGGGTCTGGTCAAGCTCAGGTACCCCAGGATCACTTCTCATGCTTGGGCATGGACCACCAGCCATTGCCGGGGACTGAGAACCATCGAGCCTGCTCTGAGGGGACATAGGCAGAAGGGGCGTCCGCCTACCAGAGTCCCCCTTCCCACAAGAACTCCAGATTTGCCCCCACTGACATCCATCACCTCCAGAGAACCAGGGACCACCGAGGGAGGGTCTGGTCAAGCTCAGGTACCCCAGGATCGCTTCTCATGCTTGGGCATGGACCACCAGCCAATGCCGGGGACTGAGAACCATCGAGCCTGCTCTGAGGGGACATAGGCAGAAGGGGCGTCCGCCTACCAGAGTCCACCTTCCCATAAGGACTCCAGATTTGCCCCCACTGACATCCATCACCTCCAGAGAACCAGGGACCACCGAGGGAGGGTCTGGTCAAGCTCAGGTACCCCAGGATCGCTTCTCCAGCTTGGGCATGGACTACCAGCCAATGCCGGGGACTGAGAACCATCGAGCCTGCTCTGAGGGGACATAGGCAGAAGGGGCATCCGCCTACCAGAGTCCACCTTCCCATAAGGACTCCAGATTTGCCCCCACTGACATCCATCACCTCCAGAGAACCAGGGACCACCGAGGGAGGGTCTGGTCAAGCTCAGGTACCCCAGGATCGCTTCTCCAGCTTGGGCATGGACCACCAGCCAATGCCGGGGACTGAGAACCATCGAGCCTGCTCTGAGGGGACATAGGCAGAAGGGGCGTCCACCTTCCAGAGCCCAAGCTCGGCTATGGACTCCAGATTTGCCCCCCTGACAGCGATCACCCTTCAGAGGACCAGGGACCACCGGGGAGGGTCTGGTCAGGCTCAGGTACCCCGAGATTGATTCTCTCACTTGGGACTCACGACCAGCAAAAGTCCCTCCTGGAGCTGTGGAAGTTCAGTCTCAGCCGCAACTTCCACAACAAGAGGGACCACCTTCTAAAGTCGCCTACCCGAGCCGGAGAACCAGAGAAACAATCGCCATCCATCGGGGTAGAGAGAGCACTCTCTCCTGTATTCTGCTGCAGGTGCGCATTCCTATGTATATGCATTGCGGGACAACGTCCCCACTTTAAGGGGACGAAGTCGGAAATGTACCCGATCTCCAGTCACTGTAGGGCGGATGCGGCAGCCAGAAAATTCCTCATTCCGGTTCTTTTTCACTTTTTTTTTTGTCCTCAAGAAACATTTTTGTTCTCAAGAAACTTTTTTGTCCTCAAAACTCAATTACTTCCAAAATTCGACTTTCACCCCAAAAGCCACACATTCTACCCTCATGGGAGGCACTCTCCCTCGGGTCCCCACATCATATTGACGCCCCAGAGCGGTGGGAGAAGGGAAAATTCGATTTTTGCACAAAAATCCAAAAATCGCTCTAAGTCCAAAAATCTTGAAAATTTTTCTAAGTCCCAACGGTACTTTCTGAAAAGTGTACCCAGGCCCCTGGAAGCCTCCTAGGTACACCTCCTGAGACTCCCCCCTTCCTGGAAGTCTGACACATCTCGAAATTTTTCTAAGTCCCAAAAAATGGTTTTTGCTCCATAATTCGACTTTCCCCCCAAAAGCCACACATTCTACCCTCATGGGAGGCACTCTCCCTCGGGTCCCCACATCATATTGACGCCCCAGAGCGGTGGGAGAAGGGAAAATTCGATTTTTGCACAAAAATCCAAAAATCGCTCTAAGTCCAAAAATCTTGAAAATTTTTCTAAGTCCCAACGGTACTTTCTGAAAAGTGTACCCAGGCCCCTGGAAGCCTCCTAGGTACACCTCCTGAGACTCCCCCCTTCCTGGAAGTCTGACACATCTCGAAATTTTTCTAAGTCCCAAAAAATGGTTTTTGCTCCATAATTCGACTTTCCCCCCAAAAGCCACACATTCTACCCTCATGGGAGGCACTCTCCCTCGGGTCCCCACATCATATTGACGCCCCAGAGCGGTGGGAGAAGGGAAAATTCGATTTTTGCACAAAAATCCAAAAATCGCTCTAAGTCCAAAAATCTTGAAAATTTTTCTAAGTCCCAACGGTACTTTCTGAAAAGTGTACCCAGGCCCCTGGAAGCCTCCTAGGTACACCTCCTGAGACTCCCCCCTTCCTGGAAGTCTGACACATCTCGAAATTTTTCTAAGTCCCAAAAAATGGTTTTTGCTCCATAATTCGACTTTCCCCCCAAAAGTCACACATTCTACCCTCATGGGAGGCACTCTCCCTCGGGTCCCCTCAACATATTGACGCCCCAGAGCGGTGGGAGAAGGGGAAATCTGATTTTTG